>NC_089508.1:84245063-84252563 GCF_036850995.1 Saccopteryx leptura
CAAGGCAAGGCTGAGTCACTGTCACATACCAGAAGAGATTTAGGAAACATGACAACTCAATGCAATGTGAGATTCTGGATTGGATCCTAGACCATGAAAAGACATCAACGGAAAAAGTGGTGAAGTTCAAATAAAGTCGGGAACTTATTTAATAGTAATGTACCAATTACTTGATAATTATTTGTCTTGGTGTTGACAAATGCACCACATCAATGTAATATTATAACATTAGGAGTAACTAAAACTGAGTGGCTGGTAGGAGAACTTACCATCTTTGCACCTTTTCTGTCAATATAAAACTGTCCCAATAGAAAAGAATTTTTTTTAAAGTAAAAACTTTCTAGTAGACTTTTTGCCCTCAGAAATAAACTCATGAGAATTTTAACCCTTACATTAATCACCAAAAATACAACTCATGTTGCTTTTGAAAGAGTGTAAACTAAAAGAATCCATGAAGTATAAGATACAGTTATTAGCACTTATAGCAAAAAAAGTTGTAACTTTTCATAGCATATATATATATGCTATGAAAAGTTACAACTTTTTTTTTTTGGGTATATATATATACACACACATCAACCACATGCTGTTGTTTTGTTATGAGATAAAATTAATTAGAAAAAGAATTCATAAAATTGCGTCCATTTTCCCATTCTATGCAGCTTTGATAATACCACAATTAAATTCTCCCCACACAGAGATTCACAAAAAGTATTTCAGGAATTTGCAGGATTTCCAAAATTATCAGAGATTTCAAAATTCAAGAGACTTAATGAAATTGAAGGGTGAATTAAATCCTTCATATATTTCATGTAACTATTTATTAGAATACTACAGCCCATCACTACAAAAATCACTATCATTTGAGTGCCTATTATGTGCCAGGTACCATGCTAGGCACTTTACAAAATCATCTTTAAGCAATGTAACAGCAAAAAAATAGATATTGTTTTCCAATTTTAAAGAACAAACTATGGTTCCCAAAAGTTATCCAGGGTGAAAGCTAGTCAACGACCAACTGGAATTCTAACTCAACAAGGAGAAATACATACAAATTGTAATAGCTGAGATTTATGTAGAAAGGAGACAAATTCTGCTGACATTAACAATGGTAGCTCAGTTGGTAAGAACATTGTCCTGACATGCCAACCTTTCCAGTTTGATCACTGGTCAGGGCATAGACAAGAATCAAACAATAAATGCATAAATAAGTGGAAGAACAAATTGACCGCTCTCTCTCATTCTCTCTTTCTCTCTCTAAAATCAATCAATAAATAATAGAAAAAGAGATTAAACACTTGGGCAGTATAGACAATGGAGTTCTCTAAATAATAAAAGGAAAAACACTGAAATTAGAAGATTTAGGTCTCCTCCCTCACTCACTGCTTTTGTTCATTCTTTTGTGTATTTTAGGCATATAATGAAGTTAAGTAGAGGAGAATTTAGGCATGGGCAATCTAAGGTTAAGTCCAAGATCTTGCTCTTTCTGTGGTAATTTATCCTGAGCTCTGTTTAGTCTACATAAAACTGCAAAATAACATTTGCCTTCTCTATGTTAAAGATTTGCTGTATAGATATGGGCAGAAAAGGGAAGAGGATTAAGAAGCACATACTTCCAGTTATGAAATAAGTCACTGGTATGTAATGTACAGCATAGGAATAAAATAAATAGTATCTTTTAACTGTGCACAGTGATAGTTACTAGACTTATTGTGGTTATCACTTTGTAAGGTATATAAATGTTCTAACACTATATTATACACCAGAAACTAATTTAATATCACATAACAATTAAAAATAAAAAAATTAAAAATTTAAACAAATAAAAAGAGTTGTTGAATAGGTCAAATAAAACATATCAAAACCTTTTTAAACAATCAAGTTTTATTCAAATGTTTTATGTGTTATCTATAAAATTTCTTTAATATCTTCTCAATCCTAGAGTCATAAGTAAATAGTGGATAAATTATCCAATAAATATATAATTCAAGCCAACTAATATTTATGGATGTGAGACCAGAGGATAAAGCAAGACAAGAAACACAGTCCACAAAAATCATCCCTGTGCTAGTTATATAAAAAGTCTCCTTATGCTGAAAGACAGAAATGAGAAGTTGAAGGTTGGATGGCTTAGAGAGGAAGACAAATCACTTACCTACACACACTATTTAGTTTTAGCTAGATTAATTTGGTAATACTTATGAAAATGCAAAGGCTAGCTTGTATACAATGATATCACAGAGCAAATATAATCCAAAAGATCAAGGCTTGGGTCCGGAAGTTACCTGCCATGGACAAAGGAGAGCTACTCAACATGTTATACTTTATGTCCTTGCAAGGCAAAAGAAATAAGCTCGTATTGCCTGTGTGTTTTTATCTGATTAATGAAGAAATACTATTCATATTTTCCAAGAATGTTTTTCATCAAGTTTCTCAGGCAAAAATATTTAATTGGAAAAAAGTTACAAAATAAAGCAGTATGAAAAACCACAGAATTATCTCATTCTTAAATATATTAGCATCCTTTCATGAATTAGGAGAAAGTGGAATTCCTAAATTCTCAAACCGTGACGTAATATTGGTTTTATTGATTCTCTGTACAATTTGTGGGAGTACCCAATCATTATTTTGACAGTTTTATCATAAGGTAATAGACTTCCTTTTAGATAATTGCAGTTACCACATTCAATTTCAACCTTACATAGGATTTTTTCCTAGATACAGCTTCATTGTCAGTCCTAGATCACATTACTTTCTTTTTATAGCTATACACACAAAGCATTTTAGGCGTTACATCTAATTATGTCAGCACAATAACAATTTAAAAGCTCATCATTAAAAAGTAAAGGTTAAGTACTTATATGTTAAGACTCCTTTTTATAAAGACATATAGTACTATATGACATAAGTAAATGAATTACACAAGCACTTAAAAGTCTGAGTGTTACAAAAAAAATAAGGCCTCTTTTGGATCAACTGGGAATTTGGATGAGTTTGTATCCTGGCAATAGCATTTATAAACTACAGTGCCACCATAAGTTTTCTGACTCATGAAAACTATTCAACCATATAAATTTCACAACAGAGTTGTCTGGTAAAATATTTTTTTCCTAGGGAGGCAGTTTAGCATAATTGTTCAGAACATGGGCCATGGAATTATCTGGTGGCTACTTACTGTTGGGGCTGGGGCAAGTCACTTTAGATATTTGTGCCTTGTTTTCTTCATCTGTAAATGAGGATATTAATACTACTTGTCTCAGAAAGCTGTTCTGAGGATTAAATGTCCAAGTGTGTAAAGCTCTTAGAAAGGTACATGGCATATGCCACGGAGAATATAAATATCAGATACTGTTATTTTTGCTTAGTAGAATTGCTCTAAACAGCTAATAATTACATAAAGACATCAGGAAGGACAAAAGCTGAAAGGCGATCTAAGCCAGTGATAAGGAAGCAGAAATATAATGGGAGCTGAGAAATAAACTATGCAGAGAATGTGGGAGTATGGGGCATTCCTGCTCCAGAAGAAAAAGCAAATTTAAGTTTGAAACTTCTTTGTCAAGAGAATGAATTAGGCTGAAAGGCACTCTAAAGACTGAGACCAAATTTCGTACCCAAGGCTTTAAAGTAAATGGGAGAAAAAAGCACAGAATTAAAAACAGATCTACACACGAGGCACAAAAACTAGAAGGCTGACAACCTTGCAGTCTTCTCTTAGGTGTGCATGTGGAGGAGGCAGGCAAGCGTTGGCAAGGATGGAGTCAGATAATGACTGTTAGGCTGTGGAAGAGAGCAAGTAAAGAAGAGGCCAGGCTTACTGGCAATTAAGCTGTTATTACTTCTGAAAATACAAGCCATGGTAATTCTCAGCATTTCATCATTTGGGGGAAAAAATCAGTTGATTTTCCACTCCATAATTTCCATATTCCACTTCATAATTATAAAATTATTAAAGGAAATGATTTGATGTGTGATAGGCTCAGGCAAAAATTCTGTCCCCCATCCTGCCCCTTCAAATTACCTGATTTAAAAAATTTAAAATAAGGAGTTCCGTAATTAAAAGGGGAAACCGTGCAATATAATTTGGCATCCAAATTAACTACTACTCTCAAGGTAAACAGAAAGTGTTTCTAGTAAATGACTGTGTTTATAAGGAGAAAAACAAATCAACATGGTTCTGCTACAATAAATATTCCGGAATGACCAAAAATGGCACTACTCAATATTTCATATCAAACTAAAAAATAAATAAAAATATTGACCAGCAAAGAGTTTTTCTTACATATCAACTTATATTAGTAAAAGCATTTTTAAAGTTCTAAGAAGATTCTACGTTATTGTACATTCTTAGAACCATTTTCCCTAAACAGAAAAAAAATCACATAAAATCAGGAGTGTAATAAAAAACTTAGCATATGCAAGTACCATACATAGATGAAACAATTTTTACTTCTAGATCCTTCTTTTTTTTTTTTTTTTTTTGCATTTTTCCGAAGCTGGAAACAGGGAGGCAGTCGGACAGACTCCCGCATGCGCCCAACCAGGATCCATCCGGTATGCCCACCAGGGGGCGATGCTCTGCCCCTCTGGGGCGTCGCTCTGTTGCATCCAGAGCCATCCTAGCGCCTGAGGCAGAGGCCACAGAGCCATCCTCAACGCCCAGGCCATCTTTGCTCCAATGGAGCCTCGGCTGTGGGAGGGGAAGAGAGAGACAGAGAGGAAGGAGAGGGGGAGGGGTGGAGAAGCAGATGGGCGCTTCTCCTGTGTGCCCTGGCCGGGAATCAAACCTGGGACTCCTGCACGCCAGGCCGACGCTCTACCACTGAGCCAACCGGCCAGGGCTCTAGATCCTTGAGACAAAATTTCCAGTGGGGGTAGTGGGAAATATTTTTGTTAAAATCAAGCAACAACTTGTCACCAGTTCTTGATTACTCTTGTCTCTCAGGCTGTGATCCCCCTGGTCCTTCCGCAGTTGCCATCTCACTATCTCCCCCTCTACCCAAACAACTGCTCACTCATCCATTTTCTTTTAATACCTTAAAATTTTCCTCACAAGTCGTGAAAACAATATAAGGGGAAGAACTTTAATCAATAAAAGTTTTCTACAGTTAACAAGATTTGTAAAAAGTTCAGTAAAATATCAACATTAATAGCCAAGATAGATTATTTTTTAATTTCAAGTAACCATCCTCTGCTTGTACCCACGATCATGGATAATAGAGTTCATTAAATGCCACTAACTACAATGTACATAAAGCATAGTTGGAATCTAATTTCCAATTCTGAGTTTCTTGAATGACAAAGCTTTCAGTATAATCATTATCATTAATATTTATCATGCAATGAATGTGCTGCTTCTATACTCCTTTTTCAAACTAGTGAAAATAAGTCATCTTCTCATTCCATCAGTTGTAAAAAAACAAGTCTATAAATAGATACAAGGAAATGCCTACAGAGAGATACAATTTTTATCAACAAAAGCTGAGGGTGCAAAATAAGCTCAAATTCCTACCCTTGAAATTTTACCTAAATTATCTAAACCAGCAAGCTTCAAAGGATAGAACAGACTAAAATAGTGCTTTCAAAAAAATGGAAAACATCATATGGTGTTGAAACTTGAAGAGTCATTCTTTTTATTTTAACTTATTGTATTTACATAGATTCTAGTGTCCCCCCCCTATGCATCCCACATCCCCCATGTTCCCCACAACATCCCCCTTTCCCCCTCCCTGCAGGGCCCTCCCCCTTTCCCTCCAGGATTTGCTTTTCTGTTCTCTATAACATTGTGTATGTGTGTATAATTTCAGCAATCTCAATTAAGATGTTAAAAGGCTGAAAGGTACTCTAATGCAATATGTAAGGAAATAATATTTTCCATTCAATAAATGTGCAATCAATAAATGAGAGGTTTGCAAAGAGTTAGAAACACTCCCTTTTATACTAAGCTAGAGAAGCTCCATTCATTTGCTTCCTCTCAATGAGGCACTACTCCCAGAATATGCATTAATTTCTACCCTTTAGGGGGCAGAAAACATTTAGGGTACCATGCAAATTTAAATTCAAGCACTAATAATTTTAAGGGTTAAATAATGACTTGAATAATTAAGAATCAAATAAAGGTTCATGTATAGAATGGAGAGAGCCTCTTGCTATTTGAAATGTCTTAGAAAGAATATTTCATTTATATATAGATGACTTAATTCTACACTATGCTCCTGAGAAGGAGCCCCAAATTTATAATATTATAGATGCATTCTCTAAGATATGCTCTGGAACCTCAGTTTAGTTGCCCAAACTGAATTCAATTCTTTTCCTTTCCCAAACCAAAGCAACTGTTATTTATATTATTATGAAATACTCCAGTTTGATATTTCAGATTCATCTTCCTTTCAGTTCTTTACTACTAGTATCCAGTAAATTGGTGTGACCTGTATAGACTTTCTCTCTTTCACTTCCACTGCAAAGCCTAATTCATAGCAGTTCTCAATTTTCTAAGAATAATGTAATAGCTTAGTAATTGTTCTCTCTCACTACATTCCTCACTTCCATCCGTTCTACATAGTGTTGCAATATTATCCTCAACCTTGGTTCTTAACTGCATCACAACATGGGGCTCTGTGTCATGATCCTTTATAAAGTGGATTGCAAATATTTATAACACTAAATAAATTTGTAAGAGCTCTTAAAAAATAAATAAAAGTTGATTTAGCTATTTCTTTAATAATATTACTCATCTTCAACTGTTTTCCAATATGCTTATTTGAGAGGAAGAGAGGGGGTGAGGTTATAGAAAAGTGCTAGGAATTCAGGATCCTAAATACTTATCCCCGGGTAAATGATATCTTTCACATCTGTGTTGTTGAAAAGCTTGCTCTGCTCTTTAGAATTATCAATGGCTTCCTGCTCATTTAAATATAAACTGCTAGGTCTGGAATTCAGTGTCTTCCATCATTTGATCTTAACCGAATCTGGCCAACTTGAACTCCCACCATGACTGTGCAAAAACTTTTAGTCAGCATCTCTAGATTGTTCTTAAACAGACCTTACACTTTTCCATTTTCCTTCCTCGGTTCATACAATTCTGTCTTAAGTTGTCTTACCCTGCAGCCATACTCCCCCAGTCCATGAAGCCTCTTCTAACTCTACTGACCAAAATGCATCTTTCCATTGACTCCTTCCACATGCTTTTACCTCTAAAAACACCTACAGAAAGATAATTCCATTATGTACGTGCTTCTACTACCAAGCTGTGAAGTCTTTTGCCAGAAATGCTCTGAATTTTATTCCTCTTTCCTTCCACTGTAGTACCTACCTAATGTAATGCTCAGGATACAGTCAGCAACTCAAATAGCTCTTGACAAACTGCAGAAGAATAAAGAACATGAATTCCAAAGGAATCAATAATCCAGTATTGTTAGGAAGGTGCTACACAAAGTCTAATCAGATTCAAACACCTACTGGATGCTTTCTCACTTAAACCCAGAGTTTTAAAGATGACTGTGC